>NC_053131.1:29657943-29682943 GCF_010015445.1 Perca fluviatilis | reverse complement strand
TAAAACCAGTGGAACACGGCTTAGGGGTGTAAGCGGCTCTTCACTATTTCTGATTAGAAGACCTGGAAAAAAGGTGGAGGAACAAGACAAAAAAAAAAACAAACAAACAAACAAAAAAAAAAGGAAAAATGTTTGTGTTGCCCCCTTCCTGTGAATACCCCAGAAAAAAGGCAAAAAAGACTACCCCACAAAAAAAAAGCAAAAAAAAAAAAAAACAACACAAAAAAAACAAAAAAAACATGAGGAAAATAGACTACCCCCACCCCCGAAGAAAAATCAGGACTCCGAAACTTATGGAATTACTGCGGTTGTAGTGGCATAACAATGAAAATCATGGATGTCCACTGACACAGAATTCTGTGTCTATCATTCATTTATATGGTTTCTTTTTAAGGCTCCCTTACTAATGGTATGAACATTTGTAGAAATAACTCCATATATCCCACACACAACATTAATGTTTCTTTTTTTGCTTGTCATTCCTTGACATCTTTCCTGTAGGCCAACAGTATGTTTTCAGGCTCACTGACTCTCTCCTTTGTATTGACACACACACACACACACACACACACACACACACACACACACACACACACACACACACACACACACACACACACACACACACACACACACACACACACACACACACACACACACACACACACACACACACACACACACACACACACACACAGCAAGCTGAAAGTACCATCCTCTGTGTGTATACATACACCAAGTCCAGAAGGCCCTTGAAATATGCACAGCAGTCCCATGCATAATACATGGGCACAGCAGGAGAAAAGAACTTGTGAGATGAGTGGATCTCCACCTCTCCATCGCTCCACTCCTCCCCTCCTCTTTCTCCTCTCTCCATCACACTGTCTGCTGCTGCTGTGCATATGTTTTAAATAACAACTGTCTCTCAGGGTCATTTGTGGGTCAGAAATGATGATGGAGGGAACGCATGAGGGCCTGAGAGAGAGATAGATGGCAGCAGGAAAGGGAATGAGGCGAGACTGCACGGTCACAAAGAAAGACAGGCATTTTTATGCTTGGCAGAAGAGTAGCAGAGCAACGTAATATGAAGAGAAAGGAGACGAATAATTCACTTTTTTCAGTCAGCTGAGGCCTGACCACCCAGCAGTTTCAGTAGAATCAGTGACTGTACAGGCTGACCAGGTTCCAGAAAGTGAGGTAATGTTGGAAAGTAACTGGTGCACTGTACATGCACATAACATTACATTACATGTCATTTAGCTGACGCTTTTATCCAAAGCGAATTACAATTAACAAAGTCAATCACTGATTCCTAACCTGGAGAAGCTGCTTTTAGTTGTTTTGAGTTATATGTAGGGCAGGGTACTAGGGCTGCACAATATCAGGAAATAGGGCTAGGCGATATGGAGAAAATCAAATATCACGATATTTTTGACCAAATACCTCGATATCGAAACGATATTGTAGTGTTGACTATTGGTGCTTTCACAAAACATTTACACAATGAGATTTTTGGATATAATGACTAAGTGGGTAAAGGCAAATAATAGAACAGTTACAACAGTCTGGTAAGTTCAGAAAATGACATCACTTTACTGTAATGTAGCCTTTAAAACCAGCAAAAGACAACATTTATGTCATATTACGATATCCAAAATCTAAGACGATATCTAGTCTCATATCATGATATTGATATAATATCGATATATTGCCCTGCTCTATCAGAAAAACATGTGATATGCGATAAAATTGTTGAATATTGTGATGACAATATCACTTGCGATAATTAAACAAATAAAAAAAAAGAAATCTCTATTTCTATACCACTAACAAGGCTCAAAATAGCACCACACTTCCACGGTAGCATAATGAGGGTCCCTACATGTAAACCGAAGCATTGAGAACTTTGTAAGTGTACAGACAGTTTATTAAAAAGATAGATTAGAAAGACAGTAGCGTTCACGTATACAGGCAGGCGCCATCTTGGGAAAACAGTCGCGACAAGTCGAACGACGATGTATACGTGAACGCTACTGTCTTTATAATCTATCTTTTTAATAAACTGTCTGTACACAATGCTTCGATTTACATGTAGGGACCCTTCATTATGCTACCGTGGAAGTGTGGTGTTATTTTGAGCCTTGTTAGTGGTGTAGAAATAGAGATTTTTTTGGACTTTACCCGTGCCCCGACGACTAACTTTACAAGCTAATCAGCGGTTTGCGGTATCTTGTTTCCAGCTAGAGACACATTCGATTAGCATGAAAACAAATCCCAGAGAACGGTCGACTCTGTAATCATGCGTTATTAACTCCTAAGCTTTTGCGCCGGAATTGTCCTTTAACTGGACAATAGACAAGTTTCATTTTGGCCTGCCATCAACTTACTCATGGAATTAAGGTTAACTAACGACAGCTGATAGGACCTGCCACCAGAGACCTTAGTCATCTTTACTGCTGAAATTGGCTAAATATGAGAAGCTGCTAGCTGAATGTTGTGTACACTGATCTTTGCTAATGAAAAAGGGAGGAGTAATAACTGATTATTAACAGATTTATAATCCTCTGAGTTGAGTGAATTTTGCCAACTCGGGAATGTACAACTTAACATGTTTCCCACACTCAAGAGTTTAACTAGCCTCATATATTTTTACTTTTTTTTTTATTGGCCCTGGGCAATTATGTCGAAACCTTCCTGGTGTCAGAACAGTCAATCAATGGTGCAACCAAATCATTTTTCACCTTCACACACACACGCACACGCACACGCACACGCACACGCACACACACACACACACACACACACACACACACACACACACACACACACACACACTTTCACTCGCACATGCAACAGAATGCCCACACTGTAGAGCCTGGCTGCAACACTTGCAGGCTGAGGGGGACAAAACACAGTAGAGTTCAGCAAAGGAGCGATCGATTTGGATCGGCTTTTTTTAGCTGACAAGATCCTAAACACTATGCTTGGATCGGCCTAGATACCGATCCTTAGGGTCATCTCTGGAGTCGTCGGGACATCTCTAATTATTATTATTTCATCAATACAAATTATCTAGATTTGTGAGAAATACTATAGTTTTCATGGGCTCTGCCAGGTACAATACAGTGCACCTGCACAGCAGCCACCCCACACTAAACTCCTATTACAGCCTACACGTCACGACTCACGTTTGACCTTAACATTTTAGCGCCCTAATCATCCTCTGTGATGTCAAAAGATAATGTATACACATATTGACAATAAACACATATGTATACAGTCAAAGACATACAAAATGTGCATCCTGGTCATACAGCACTACAGAATTAATTAAGTAGGAAATCGACTGGGATCTATTAGACCGGTGCCTTATAGATGCCTTTGCTGCCCAATGGTGCTACGAATCGGACTTTACAGGCAACGGAAGCATCACTGCATGTGACGCTAGTTAACATTACACTTGGCAGCGGGTAAAGTTAGCCTACCGTTGACTTAAATATGGTTAAAATGCTTAAAGCTAAACGGTTTAACATGTGGCTGTATTTTACACGAAAGGATTCCAACACCGGGACGTACAACAGTCTGCAGCTGAAGACACAGAGGAGGCTGGCTGCACTTTGAGTCACCATGGCCACTGCCGGAGTCGGAGTTGTCGGAGAAACACCACCGACAGGGACCTTATGGTGCATTCGATTGCGCCTTATAGGCTCATGGTGCATTTAAGTTCCCCTTAAGAAACTCACGTTGTTGTTGTTAAGTACCCTTCTGCCATCTAGTGGTACTCCTTTTTGTTGTTTAACAGCAATTGACTGGTGAAATAATTTATTGTTATTTAATTTTAAATTAATTATTTGACCTCATGGCCTTAGCAATAAACAAGCCATTATTTAATGTCGCCAACTGTCATTTTGTATTGGTTCAGGCACCGGCACCGTTTAAAAGTATTGTTTTAGCACCGGTATTGGTAAAAACCCAAACGATTCCCAACCCTAGCAACAGCAGAGCTTCTCTTCTTGATGGCTGCTGACAACGCTGTTGAAATAGCATTGGAGCAGCAAGCAGAAACAGAAAAAGGGCATGCATCACGCTGCTGTGCCCTCCAACAGTTTTGGAGTTAGGAAACATTTTGAGACAAGACAAAGTACGTAAACATGTGTACCCCGCCACGCTCTTTGCACAAACAGGCAGGAAGAAAAAAGACCAATGACAACATGAACTGCACAACGGCTGCACCTCCAGTCACCAGCCTGTCAAGCTCCTTAGCCTCATTCGACTCATCGCCGGTGGGGATATTTATCGATTAGGGTATGGAAGTTAGAAATTCCTAGCCGAGAAATCTAGATGCACCCTAGTGGCAGCAAATTAATTTTGCAGCCGGGGGGAGGCGGGGGGCTAGGCACTCTCCGTTGGCTTGTGAGCTGGAAAAACCAAACTCTAGTCAGGCCAATCACATCGTGTATAGAGTCGGTAGGCGGGCTGCTGTTGATGGGAACAGCAGTCTTCTGAAAGACTTGGAGTTAAGATTTTCTTTGAGAAAAGAACAAAGAACGGCACTGAAGTCATTCTTAAAAAAGGAAGATGTGTTCAGAGTTTTGCCGACCGGATACGGCAAAAGTTTAATCTATCAACTAGCTCCGCTACCTTCTTCGTTGCTCTGCCTGGTTGTGGTGCTATCCTATTGTGTGCAGAGGGAATTTGAAAGACAACCGTTTATCCCGCCCCTTGGATTGAGCCCTGCCAATGGGGAGTTCCCAGACCCAACATCTGGATGTGGGTCTGGCTTGTCAGGCTAAGAAATTCCAGTATCATGACAACCTTACTACACTACAACAGTGGAATCACTGGCACACGGTGAATGATGTTCTGAGCCTCAGAAGTGAAAATGAACAAATTAGTGTGAGAGTGACTTACGATGAGCCGTTTGAGGCCTGTGAAGGACTGTTCCACAGAGTTGGCGGTGAGGACCTGGCGCTTCATTGCTGCTGGTTCTCCCAGGAAACGAAGCATTAAGTCTTTTACAGCATCGCCCTGCAGCAAAACACACACACACACACACACACACACACACACACACACACACACACACACACACACACACACACACACACACACACACACACACACACACACACACACACACACACACACACACACACACACACACACACACACACACACTTTATTGATCCCAAATGTCTGTGCTACAGCAGCAAGGTATTGGGCACATAGCCCCCATACAGAATATACAAGAAATAATAAATAAATAAATAAAATAAAAACACCTACTGAAAAAAATGTCCCATCATGCAAAAGCCTATACTGAAGTAAGAGATCTGCGTTAATGTATGCTAGGGCTGCACGATATGAGGAAAATATGCGATAATGTTGTTGAATATCGTGATAACGATATTACTCACAATAACAATATTACTCGCAATACATGAACAGATTCAGTTCTGCATTTCTGCTGCTTTCTGTATTCTTCTACAATACGACAGATTGCTTGTTGAATTTAAAACAAATAAAAAGGAAAATCACTTCCAACATTCTTTTATGGACAAATTGAACATTATATTGAATATAAAAGGCAGAACAAAAAAAAAAAGAAGCACGACGTTACATTTTAAAGTGCAGTTTTCTACCAATATTTTCTTTCAACTAACTGTGATATGTTGCTGCCTTTCGCGATGTGTATTTTGCGCCAGTTGATATTGTGATGACGATAAAAAAAATTATATATTGTGCATCCCTACTGTATGCTGGTATTTACACTTAGAACCACTATACTACTTGCTGGATTTAAAAATATCAGATGAGTACTTACACTCTACATTGAATGAAGTTGATTGGGGGTTAAAAAAAAATAAAAAAATAAAAACTTGATCTGGACATCCTTAGTTTTGGACAAAATTACAAGCAGTAAAACAATATTCAGCCCAAATAGAACCGGAACAAAAAAACAGACTGCAGTAAATGCTATATTTGATCCAGCTTTAGAGTGGATCTAATATGTTGGCTGAAAACCAGCTCTTAGAGAAAAAAAATACTTGATTTTTATTCAAGCAGGCATTCAAACAAAGTGATTGGATAATGAACACAATCTACGCTAGGAGGAGGACATACACCATAAGATTCAATTGAATAAATAAGTGAATTGATCGGAAGGGTTGTTATTACGAACACGTTACTGTTGAAGGAACTCAGAGGATGCTTATGACAAAAAAAAAACACGATGACACATGAGCCAAGGTGCGTGTATGTGTGCTTATAGACAACTGACAACTATCTCCACGCCATCTGTTGTGCCAGAGCAGGAGGAAGGTCTGACTGAACCCACTGTCATTCTGCAATAGACAAATGAGCACCAAACCAAATATCAATAGAGCTGAAACTATTTATCAATTAATTGATGAGCCGATCGTCACAAAATCGGCAACAATTTTGACAATCGACACGGCGGTTTAATTAAGCATAAATGGCAAGTATTCTCAGGTTAAAGCTTTTCAAATGTGACAATTTGCTGCTTTTCTGTGTTTTATATGAATATAAATTGTTTCGGGTTTTGGACAGTTGGTCGGAGCAAAAACAGAATCTGGGCGGTGGTGGTGGCGGCCCATTTTGTGATCGCTCTGCAGTTATGCCCCTTTCAGTCTTCCCCCGTCCAAACTCCACAAATCTAGTCTGCAATGCAGGCTTTCTGTTAACAATTCAAAGCTTCAAAAACTAAAAATTCTGCAGTGCTCTAATACTAAATAAATTGGATACATAAAACTAAAACACTGAGCACATGGCACTTCCTGAATGTGCAAAACATAACAGAAAATGTAAACACAAATGCTGTTAGGCCTACATTAAATTGTAAAGGCCGATTATCGATGCAGCATAGTTCATGTCCACGATTCGATGCATCGATTATTTGATTAATTTCAACACCTCTGGTCTCCGAGCCCAGACAACAGTTTACACTGGCTGAGTAGTACTACCCACGATGAATAAAGTGAACTTCAAAAGAGCCTTTTTAACAAAAAAAGGGACATCTATCTCCAACACATTTTATTATTTTGAATGACATAACGTAAGAAGAAAATTTTTTCCCATAGGTTTATAAAGAAACACAATGTATGATAAGCATTTTAGTGCCTAAGTGCTTGTCCTACCTGAAGGTTGTCAAACTTGAGTCCAGGCATGGTGAGTCTGTTGGTCTCTACATAGGCTGAGCTGTACTGCTGGGTGGCCACAGAGATCAACACCTTCCTGGTCTCCTCAGATGGCAGCCAGGCATCATGGCGCCTGTCCACCTCACTCAGGCTCAGCGCCGTCGCAAATGGGTCATCGCTGCCCGAGAACACAGCCTGGAGCTGGTTGAAGGGCTGCGGCTGAGTGGCTGGGGCTTGAGTCGGAGCTGGGGCTGCTTGGGGTGGAGGAGGTTGGGCCTTGGCGGTGGATTCGGTAGGGGCAGGGCCAAACACTGAACTAGGGGTGGGAGCACCAGAGTCCAGTGCTCCTCCGGGGGTGGAGATGGAGGAAGAGGTGGAGGAGAGCTGGTGCTCAGGGGTGGGGGCTAAGGGCGCTGGGCTGGAGCCAGGAGGGATCTCAGCATTTGGGTTTGAAACGGAGATGAAGGAGGAGGTGGCGGTAAAGGAATCGAAGAAGTCAGAGGCCGGATTGACGTGTCCATTGTCAGTGAAGAATTTACTGAGGCTGGGGCTGGGCTGGCACACAAGGGGGGCCGTCAACTTGCTGGGGGTCACTGCCTCTTCGCTTCCTCCACCACTCCCCATGCTGAAGCTGGGAGACTTGATTAAGGTGGGCTGGAAGCCATCGGGCACCAAAGACTTTGGCTGGGTGCCATGGCTGAATATGGTGCACACCGGCACAGGTTCCTCTTTTGGGCTTGTCCCTCTAGCTTCCTGTGGTGCCGGTTCCCCACTTTTAAGATCACAAGGGCTCTGTGCGTCAGCTTCAGGTGAAACACGTGCTGTGACTTGCTCTTGTGTGTCCGTCTGCTCCTTTGTGTCCCCATCTGCTTTTAACACAGAATCACCTTTCTCCTCCTCCTCCATTGCAACTTTGATCTCAGTTGTATTGTGTCCAATTTCAATTCGTTCCCCTTTGCTGCCTGGTGTCTCTTGGGCATGATCTTCCTCTTCTCCTCCATCCAGAAAGGAGTCAATGGGAGCTACCTCGTCCTCCTCACTGTTATTAGGCGAGTCAGAAATCATGACGCTCTCCATCATCTGGTCGTTGAGCTTGTCCATCAGGCTCTCTGAAGGTGTAGTGCTGCTGTCCTCTTGGGGGGTGGCAAACTCTGCGCCCAAGTCAATGCTGTCTTCCTGGGTAATGACACTGTCTCTGGAAGGGGTCTGGCTGATGGTTGGCTCCGGAGGGTCTGGGTCTGGGCCTGGGGCTTCCTTGTTTACATCTTCCACTGTGATGTCCAAGGTGACTGGCCGCTGAGCAGGAGCCTCCCCACTATTCATCTTACTGCTCCAGACACTTCAACACAGTTAGAAATTAAGTTAGCCTTTCGATGTAATATGACTTACATATATTCTGTGCTTTAGTGTACAACACTGTGCAGCATTTTTTCTTAGTCACTTCCTGTCATTACACGCAAACGCTATGTTTTACAAGCTCTCATCGTCAGCACTGATCTAACATTACATCTACGGAGAACGAGTCAGTTCCACGCCTTTTATTCATGCTTAAAGTCCTGTCACGAAAGAGCCGTTAACCGAGATATCGGATGATTGTTGTCTGTTTGGTACTGGCTACTGTCTATCTTGCTAATGCTACATTAGCAGGTTGGCTATCGTACGCTAACTTAGCTTGCTGAGCAGCTGGTTGCAAATGTAAAATACATTCTTGACTCATAGCTGTCCACGCTTTAAAAAGCACAAAACACATTACAGCGTTACCCACATAATTACGCAAAAACAACGACAAATAAAAAAACTAAAACCCAAACACGGTCCTGTTTCTTACCTTACTGCAGACTGACAGATACAACTCCAGCACGCATGCGCAGCTTCAAAGGGGAAAGCTACAAGTACGGTATTCCAGAGCAGACACATTTCATGCCGTCGTTTTCTTAGTATTCTTGACTTCTTCTACGTACTTTTAAAAACCTACACAACGTTGCACGACTGTCGTTACGTACTTTAGTTGCACGCTCCGTTTTTGCCGGTTTTAAATCGCGGAAGTGCTGCCACTGTGTTGTGTTTTGGGCAGTAAGTAGCACAGTTACAGTATTTTGTAGTGCTTTCGTCGTGAGACGACGTTTAAAAAAAAAAAGAAAAAGATCAGACGTTAGATTGAAAAATGGAGGACGACGCTCCTGTCATTTATGGTCTCGAATTCCAGGTAACGTTGCTGTCACATCCATAGATCTTAGTAACTACTGTATCACATCGTTAGCTCTAGTCAATTCTAATCTATTTCACTTATTAGCAATCCTTAGCTATTCCATTATGCTACCCTTATAACCTGCTCATTCGTTTCCATATTCTATTCTATTCTAAGACTTCATGATAACGTTTTTAAGTCAATGTTATTTTGCATCTACTTTGCAGGCACGAGCACTTACTGCCCAGGCAGCTGAAACTGATGCCATTCGTTTCCTTGTAGGCACACAGTCACTGAAATTTGACAACCAGGTAAGAAAACCAGACATCATATACCACTTAAAGCTAGAAGGAAGTTGTCTGCATCAGGAGGCATTAGGCATTCTACTCATTTAGTTCATAGTGGTAGTTTGTGTCCCTATACAATTCATTATCGTTTTATCTAAAATAATAGGAACAAAGTGTTGTGCAAGTGTATATATAGGCTATATATAGGGCTGGGCGATATGGAGAAAATCAAATATCATGATATTTTTGACCAAATACCTCGATATCGATACCGCAACGATATTGTAGTGTTGACTATTGGTGCTTTCACAAAATATTTACGAAACATTTTTGACAAATAATCATCAGTAATGTGGATATAATGAATAAGTGGGTAAAGGCAAATAACAGAGCACTTACAACAGCCTGGTAAGTTCAGAAAATGATATAACTTTACTGTAATGCAGCCTTTAAAACCAGGAAAGGACACCACTTATGCCATATTACGATATCCAAAATCTAAGCCGATATCTAGTCTCATATCACGATATGATATCGATATAATATCGATATATTGCCCAGCTCTATGTGCAAGTATCCTGCTGTCTACTGCATGCCCCTTTCTTCTTGTTAAGAGACACAAGATGCTCAGCTCAGTAATTATAACAATGGACAAGACCATTTAAAAAAATGAAAACATTTAAAATATAAACGTAGGTTAAATGCAGGAAAACAGAAAAAACAGACATATACACACAAATAAAAAAAAAGCATACTTTAAATATAAATTCGAATTACCAGTTAAACGCTAGATTTGAAAGATGTGACTTTCATCTCATTTTAAAATACTGTTCAAAAATATATTCAAGATTCAAGATTAACTTTATTGTCCCACATCGTGGGACATTTGTCTTGGGCACCTAACCCATGCTGGAGCCATTGTAAAAACAAATAAACAGCATGTACAAACAACAGATACTGTACAATACACCAGACCGTACTATGGTCCTGATGGTGTATAAAAAACCCAACATGGTGTCATGCAATGCATTAGTTAAACATTACTCGAAATAAATGAATAAAATAAATTAAAAAAGAGGGGTCACAAGTACAATTACAAATCTCCATCATCATGCAGGCCTGTTCTGCCTGTTACTTTTAGGCTATTTAGGAGCTTAATAGACACTGGGATAAATGAGTTTTTGAAACGGTTAAGTCTGCAGCGAGGAACTCTAGACCTCCTACCGGATGGCAGCAGCTCATATTCTGCGCACAGAACGTGAGATGTGTCGCTAACGATTCTAATTTGCTTGTCGCAAAGAAGCCTGTTCATAAATACTTTGCGTGGATAAGTGCTCTTTAACACCAATGATCTTCCAAGCAGTATGAATCAATCGTAAGTTTAGTTTTCAACTGCACAGGGAGGTTGCCAAACCAAGCTGTAATACCCAGTCCTTCCAGAAAAATGCTGAGTTTTTTGTGATTATTGCGGGCAAAAATCCTTGATTATGCGGGACATTTTCTAAAAAAATGCAATGGAATATGCGGGATATTTCTGCAGTTTTATGCAATGAAAATGCGGGAACTTGCAAAAACTGCAGTTTGATGAAAATGAGAAAACAAATTATTCACCCAACACCCTGCTTTTTGATGATGTTCACGTTGCATAATTGCGTCACTTCATAATGTTCCCATGGCAACAGAGGAAAATGGCTGCTCTTGTGTGAAGTAAACGCAACATTTTTCAACTTTCTGCTAAGATATATGTGACTTTTTTTGCAACGAAAATGCGGGGATTATGAAATCACGCAAGCCCCGCATATTTTGCGCGGAAATCTGCAATTTATGCGACGAAAGTGCGGCGTATTTGAAAAAATGCGGCCCCCGCATAAATGGCTGACTTTGGCTGATTATGCATTGAATTATGTGATCGCATAATCACGTTTTTCTGGAGGGACTGACTGACTGACCAAGCTCTCCAGGACTGCTTGATAAAATATTAGGGGTGTGCAAAAAAATTGATTCACATTCGTATCGCGATTCAAGCTCTATCGATTCAAAATTGATTCATAGAATTCCAAAAATCAATTCATATTTTTTTATAAAAAAATAAATAAAAAAAATCATATGGGAAAAGTAACTACATTTACATACTGTGAATCGTTTTTTTTTATCGAGAATCGTTTTTGAATCGAAAATCGATTTTGAATCAAATCTTGAGCCTAAAAATCGATATCGAATGGTGACATTTTCTGAATCGTGCACCTCTATAAAATATCAACATCATTTTTTTGTCGACGCCATGAATTCGCAAACGACGCAAGAAATGCAACCGTCGCTGCAGTCGGCAACAGAGACTGTCGACATGTGTGTCAAACATAAGGGGCTGCACCGAGTGTAACTTGGAGTTCTATTGTTTCCATTTGTTTCAAATGTTGTAGGGGGTGGAGCTTTTTTTCTTATGAGCAGACCACAGACATAATAGTGTGAGATTTCAGAAATATAGTGTGACAAAAAAGTGGATAGAGTTAGCTTTTAGTTTTCAGTTTTTTTCCCCCAAGATCACATCTCAGGTAAAAACATTGATCGCAGTTGGGGTTATCTGTTCTTTTAAATTTAAATCTTTTGAAGCATTTGTAATGTAAAGCTGCATTTTGAATCAATTGTAGATGAATAAGTTCTTTTTTCACAGTAGTATAACAAGTAGCGTAGAGTGAGAGGAGTTCGAGTAATCGAGACAGGATGAAATGAATAACTTTCTCTAGGTCAGAGGCAAACAGACTTTATTATTATTATTTGAATAAATGTGAAATGTTAAAAGCCTGATCAAATAACCCTTGCATCGCATTTCAGATCTAAAATTCAAATGACAGTCAAATTATTCTTACATTTTTGCAAGGGATCATGATATTGGCCAACATGATGACATGCAGTTGGAGAGGGCATAACAAAAATTTAAAAAAATCCCGGTCATCACTGAGTGGGAGGAAGTTTGAAGAAGTTAAACATTTGGCCTATAATCTAAGAACTCAACCCAAGATCCAACTGTTGAGATTTCATTCAGAAGGTTTATTTGTGGTTAGAGCTGTAACAATTCAAAATGATGCTGTACGATTAATTGTCAACAATTAACAATACATTTGTATCTTTCAGTCAGATTACTTTTTTAAACAAAAGTTTTGAATGAATCCCAGGATGCATCTTTTGGTTATATAACTGCTATTTGACCTAGATGATGTACTAACACATATACACAGCCTATGAAATAAACAACGCTTCTTTATTATCATAAAACATTATTTCTAACTGTACCCCCCCTCCCCCCCCTGTCATTTTTGCTTCTATGAACGTGTATAGGGTCAAGTGCCAACAACTAACAATTCAAATTATAATAAAAATATATAGTCTGACCAATAATCACCTATATATTTACAATTTGGCATATCTAAATAAAATCCACAATTACCAGTCATACGCTTTAAGACCTTAGCTAATGTTAAACAAAGAAACCACAGTTATGTAAAAAAAATACAATTAGTGATAAACTATGTGATAATCGTTCCAGGCCTATTTGTGGTCACCTTTGACTTTTCTTCTACCCTTTCTGCACTCCAATCAGGACTGGAGTGCAGAAAGGGTGAGCTATATTTTTTTGGTGTTTAGGGTGGGCTGCCAGATAGTAGGTGGGCAACTTGGGCGGTAGATAGCCCAGAGGTAAGAGAAGCAAACTAGTAGCCCTAAGGTTGGCGGTTAGCATTCCCGGCCAGATGGCACAAAAATCTGGCAACATGACAGCTGGCAACCCAAGGGCGTGAGTTTCGTTTTAACATTGGTGAGCAATCTTTGAGCATTTAACACTTAATTTCTTGCATTCTGGTGAATTTCTATACACGCATTTCTACTTTTTTTTATTTTATTAAATCATGGTGAAAATTAGGAGTGCATGATATATCGACTCAATATAGTTATCGCAATATCACGTTGCGCAATATTATAGCCTATTGAGAGTGTCGCAGTAAGTTTATATTGTGGAGCGCTGCGTCCCGTCCGTTGGCTGTGTGGCTTATGGCGCTTTTCCATTACATGGTACCTGCTCGCCTCGCCTCGACTCTACTCGCCTTTTTTGGTTTTCCATTACAAAAAACAGTACCTGGTACCTGCTAACAGATTTTTTAGTACCACCTCAGTCGAGGTTCCAAGCGAGCTGAGGCGAGCCGAAAAGGTGACGTGAAACCCTGCAGGCTGCTGATTGGTCGGTAAGAATCGTCACTGATCACTGCGTTGCTAGCGAGAGACGGCATTTTTAAATAGTTTAGCCAGCGGTGGTTTTTTGCTGCCGGAGGCTCCACGCAGAGCTTTCTCCGTAGCATACAAGCAGCCTGATGGTTATACTTGTGCGCTGGTGTGTGCATGTGTGATGTGTGTGTGTGGGGAGCTGGTGAGCGAGGGAGAAGTGAGAGAGTGACGGCGATTATCTCCGCAGCGAGTAGCGACTCTAGAGTCATATATATGTGAGAGAAACAAAGTGTCTGCCCTGTTCTTTCTGACCACGGTGGGAAATCTGGAGCAGGAAACGTTAACTATCTCTTTGATATCATGTTGTTTACGGAGACGGAGAACCAGGAAATGAGTCGGGGAAAAGCCATTAAAGCAACGTTACTAAGCCACGCCCACGGCAGTCGCTATGACGACCAGCCACGCTGAGGCGGTACTAAAATCTGCAATGGAAAACGGACGCACAGCGCGTCGAGGCGAGTCGAGCAGGTACCATGTAATGGAAAAGCACCATTAGTGGTGTTCGATTTAGAGCCCGCTTGAAACGCTATAACCATCATTTCATTGGCCAGTTACCGTGCCACTTGCTCACGTTAGTGCACGTCAGCGCACGGGTCCACTACGTGACCAACCCTATGGAGCGTACCACGTGTGTGCATATTTCAGCAGAGTGACAGTGTAAGTGAAGAAATACAGACCACAAAACGGAACGAATCAGAGAAGCGAAAGAAAAGTTGTGTCCTGTTCTCTTTATTTATTCATTTCTTTGATACTGTACAACCAGTAAAACATGTCCTGTTCTGTAGACATGGTCGTTACTTATTTATTCAGGTTGTACCAGTCCAATATGTCAGTTGAAATAAACCTTGTGTTGTAAGAAAACTTGTTTTATTTGTTATTAAAGGTCCCATGGCATGAAAATTTCACTTTATGATTTTTTTTTTTAACATTAATATGCGTTCCCCCAGCCTGCCTATGGTCCCCCAGTGGCTAGAAATGGTGATAGGTGTAAACCGAGCCCTGGGTATCCTGCTCTTTTGATTATCGCAATATCACATTTTGTCAATATCGTGGAACCCTAGTGGAAATGTCTTTATTTATGTAAAAGAAAACAGGTCACACAGATGACAATTAAAAAAAGGCTCTCAGGCATTCTGTATTGGTTTCAAGTATGTATTCTCCTGTAGATCAACGCTCAACATTTAATGTTATCTCTGCTGAGCTAACACCTATGTAGACATGATTTAACGCCTAATATCCATTGTGTTTTCCCTATATTCATTTTGCAGAGGCACAGCGTTGTGAGTCCATGAACGAGGCAACTGTCTGTGGTTAGTTCACCTCTGTAACAGCAGGACAGTCGAGTGTGTTGTTGTTGAAGGATTCAGTGTTTTTAGCTGAGCTGGACCAGAGAATATTCAGTAAAAATAGATCGGTGATGCTGTTTTCCCCTTGTTGTTCTCAGTGAAGTTTGCTGGAAGGGATGTAATGTAGCATTTTATGTGAAGTGACCGCTGCGCTGGACTCCGTTTAAAAAAAAAAAAAAAAAAAAATAGCCTTTTAAATGCTACATTGCTTGTAAGGGAATAACAGGAGTAACAGGCGAACAAGCTTTAAAAGTGACATACTTTCTGTTTAAATAAGCGCTGTGCAGTGGATCCAATTCATGGCGATGTGACGAGTGGTTCATGTGGATTTCGAAAAGTAACTGATAAATATTTAAAGAAACTTTTAAAGTGTTAAATTGAGAACACTGAATTTGCATTTGGTGTAGTGGTAGCATCAACTGCAACTGCCAGTGCTCTGCATCCTAAATGTCGAACGGATCTGGTGTGTGTGTGTGTGTGTGTGTGTGTGTGTGTGTGTGTGTGTGTGTGTGTGTGTGTGTGTGTGTGTGTGTGTGTGTGTGTGTGTGTGTGTGTGTGTGTGTGTGTGTGTGTGTGTGTGTGTGTGTGTGTGTGTGTGTATCTATGGTAAGTCTGTATGTCTGAGTGTTGGTGAGGGTTTTGTGCTGTGAGTGTGTTTTGTAGGAGAACAAGTGAGAGAGTGGGGTGCGAGCACGCATGCACATCTTGCACAGGTCATTACAGAGACAGATGACGGAAACAGTTGGCTCTAAACGGGGGAGAAATAATTAGCTCTCAGAGAGAGAGAGAGAGATAGTGAGTGTGAGAGAGAGACAAGCGAGAGAGATTTCTGCCTTGCAAAAATGAGCCTATTTTCTGGCAGACTTTAGTGTGAAAACGGTCTGGCACTGAATACAGACGTAGTTCAATCCAAGTCTTGTGTAGCGAGTCTAATACAGAGCTTGTTGGGAATGGTGACAATGCATCCCAGTCGATCTGTGTGATTTCTTATTACACTCTGTCAGTAGCTTAATATACTCCTCCTAACACTTTCCTCCTTCCTGGCATTAGCACAGAGCTGAAACGCAAAAGAGCACATTGTTCAATAGTAGTGTAAATCTAATGTAGTAGTGAAGGTGCCTATTGCTCATTTATTCATTGGTCTATTTGCGTTAAGGCCACCGTAGACTGTGCAGTTTTGTGATGTCTCAGATTAAGTTGAGAGTAGTGATAGAAAGAGTTTTTGGTCTTAGATCCCATTGTAAGTAGCGATGCACAATCCAACGTTGACCCTGTGGATATATATATATATATATATATATAAACTGCTTCACCAAACTATTTTATATGAATTGTTTGTATCATTATTTTACCAATAAGCTGGATGGCTGTCGTCGTCATGCGTCACTGTGCAGTGTTTCCTTTAGGATTTTTTTTTTTGCAGTGGGGGCAGGTTTAGTTAATATATAGGCCAACTTTGATCTTGACATATAGGCTAAGCATTCTGTAGCATATATCAATAAACCCACTATGAATGACATTATCTTAATGCAGTGTAACTACTTCAGCATGTAAATAATGCACCTCAAATACAAACGTGAGCAATCGCTATTATATCGAATCAACAGCCACGTGCTATTTAGCTCGCAGGTGAAGAATACAAACAACGAAAATCACCAGTTAACTTAATTTAAATTTGCAAGACCAGGCTTAAATGAACTGACAACAGAAGTTCTACCACTTACAGTTCTCAAGGAGGTAAAACACACACACACACACACACACACACACACACACACACACACACACACACACACACACACACACACACACACACACACACACACACACCCCCCATCTCAACTGGCTTATCATCCGGACAGCGTCTCTTTTTCCTTTCTCCCTTTTTCTGCCGAGTGACGCGCGTGCCCGCCCGCTGTGTGAAGCGCGTGCCCGCGCTATTCTCCGACATGCGCTCTAACAATGCAGCCCCTATTTCTGATACCGTGGGGGGGCGGAAATGTTGCCGTGGGCTGCCGCCACGGTCCAATCAACATCAAGGAAACACTGCTGTGATTGGCCCAGCGGTTTCAGAGCGATGAGACCAGTGATGTGACCGGCTGACGACATATTTATTCACCCCCACACTAGGGCTGTTCCGGGAGTCGAATATAATTTGAATATTAAAAAATGAATAACAAATGAAATTCGATTGGTATTATTAAGATTGACAGCTCTACACCACACCCTCCGATCTATAGTTACCTTTACCGTTGCGCTGCTGCACATTAGGACTGCCGTGGTAGTCGATGTTTCCGGTGTTAACACGGTGGTCGGGCATACACTGATCACATTACTTGCCCGCTGTCCTTTAATTGGCCAGCAGCAATTTTTATCTTGCCCTGCGTAACAAGCTTTTTCCCTAGCCGGTGGGCAAACATGCAAGCTGTTTGATAGTAAATGCCGTAAACACATTTTTTTGTAAAGCTTTACAATCCGTTACCGAAGGAACCAAACAGGCCTGCCTTATCTACGTTTTCGTCAAAACTGACAGCTTGTAGCTTTGAAGCTAACCCATGGTATTACAGTGTAAAAAAACAAAAAATACTTCACTGACTACTACTTTCCTTACTTTGTTTCTGATATTATTATGTCAGAGAGCATTCAAAGCAGTAAAATCGAATAGGGTTCATTATTCATCTTTTAGGTTATGTGCTTTAAGATGACCCTACGTTTGACTTGCATGTTCAGTCCGTTTTATTCATGAAGCTCGTTGTCTTTTCCGCTCTGCTTAAGTCTGCTGGCCGACGTTGGTTAGAGCTCAGTTTGATCTTGCAATGTGAAAAATGTTTTTTCGATGAGCATTTCAGCCCTGATAGCTTCTGCTGTATCCATAAGCCTGCTGGCCTCTCCACCTCCCATTAAGCATAATGCAGGGTGGAAATGTCTCTCTTAGCTCGCAGAGCACCTCTCAAATCCCTCCGAGACCACTAGCTGGAATGACAAATAGGAGGGCACGTCGGCATGGCATTTAAGGCTGCTAACGAGATAAAGAGCCCAAGCTTGGCACCTCTCACCCGCTCGCTACTCCTCCGCCCTGCTTACTGTCATCTGTGCGGCTAAAGAGCTTTAGCGGAGAGGCCCCTGAAGTGGGGGCCACGAGCCAGCTTGGCTTTATCCCTCCCTTACCCCCTCTCACCAATCTCCCTTCTCTCCCCTTCCCTGCCTCGATTCCTCCCACCATTGGCACATAATTAAAAGCGTTGGGCCGGGTGCCCAAGTGGCTGAAGGCTATGAGTCACTCCCCAAGCCTGGAAGAATGAGGGATAAATCACCTGGGGGAGGAGGGCTGGAACTTCTCTCTCCCCTCACACCTGGGTTCATTCGGGGGTACCCTATTACTAGGCCCTCCAATTACCCTGTCCCGCCAGCCTGAATTTATTTGTACCGCTCCCCCACCACCATAAAATTATAACTTTGCGTAATAATTTTTTGCTCGATGCAGTCCAACCCAAGGTTAATAGCCGCCGAGCTGACTTTGAGAGGACTGAAGGATGCTGCTGCTATGATGCTCTTCTCCTCCTCACGCCCTCTCCTTTCATCCTCTTTTTCAGCCTGTAAAAGTAGTACAGGGAAGGGGAGTGGAAGTGCCTAGCAGGAGTTATTGTCCAGTGCAACCCCATTAACGGTCCCCCAAGGTGCTGTAAGTGTCTCTCTTATGGGAGAAACCACCATTAATTGTCTGATCAAACCTTGAGACCCTCACTGTTTTACTGCATTGTAGGCCCTGAACTGCATTCAGTTGAGGGCCCTCGTGGAATAGATTTCCATCTAATAAAAAGAACTCCGTAAGAAGGAGTTTCTATTAACTTGTTATGGATAAAAGTTTTGCTTTCTTGTTGAGCGCGTGTGCTGTAAAGTCTAGACCGCTGTTGATGTGTTTTTAAGTCCAGCCCAGGCCTTAGCATTACACCAGGTCACGGAAACCTGGAAGTATTTCTGCTGCCTTATGGCATAGTAGTTCAGGTGTAAAGTTCTTGGAAGGTACGGTGCCTAGGATTTCAACTTTTGGATAGGCCAAAGTCATTTTGTCCGGGTAATTACAGAAGTTGATGCTGTTTGCCTCCCTTTGATGGTTTTCTAACCGGTGGTCTCGCTAAAACAGAAAATTACTGATATCATGCTGTGAAATCGTCTGGTTGATTACGACTCTTTTAAAATTGATTTCTAAGAAAAAAATTGGCAAGATAGCTTTACTCTTGCCAGTTTGTATTAATTACAAGCGGCACACACAGGTATTTTATTTAATTTTTTTTAACCTTTCTTTGTCCAGGTAAGTCGATTTGAGAACAATTTTCTCATTTGCAACGAGGACCTGTCACATTCACACAGTTACGCATTCATACCTGCCGGTCTGGGGATTGAACCGGCGAACCAAGCTCGCTTCTTTAACCTCTCGGCCACCACTGCCGCCATATATTGCTCAGATCATGCACAAACAGTATCCTTTCTACCACGTTGATAATGCTGAATTTACAGCTCACAGCAACTCACTCGCTTTTGTTTAATATTTAGTGTCAATAGCAAAGTGTAAGCTATTTTTATAGAGTTTCCTCTTAGCAAAATGCTTTAAGTTGTGTTTTTATTGTGAAGGGTAAAAGTGGAAGAAGTAAAGCTAGCTTTCTGCGCTGCTGTTGTCAATATGGGAGTTAATAAATAGTGTATGGGCCGTCTGGTTCATGCTGGTTCAGATTACGGAGCCTCCTAGTTTTTGTTTTAGTACCCTCGGCTACAGTAGTTAGCACGCATTAGCTCGTTGTTTAACTTGGCTTGTTCACCTTTGTGACCGTCTTTGTCAGCCTGAATGTCCCACCAAGTGGCCTCCACATTAACCCTTGTGCTTTCCTCAGGTCAAATTTGACCCGTTTTCAGAGTTATTATTTTTATTTTTTTTAATATCAGAAGTATGGGTTTCTTTCAACCAAAATTAACAATGATGCATGGAGGAACGTTGTACGGGTTCCATACAACGTTCTTTTCGGGTCAAATTAATGATTAATTTCAAAGAATTTGGGGTGTTTTATACAATTTTTATAGCAATTGATTTTTTTTTTTTAATGGTTCTTAACTATTAGTCCAAATACCTCATAATTTTTTTTTTTTCTGTAACTCAAAAATGAGGTTTAATGTCATATAAATAAGGTTTATTGAGCGTGAAGAAAAAAAGCGCAGCAAAAGGTGAAATTTTTTTAAAATAGTATCGAAAGCATAGAAACCCCCCCCCCCCTTGGAATTGAAAAGCGAGGGCTCCTTCCTTATTACATTTTCCAGTTTGAAGCACAAAGAAATCGAACTTCAATGGCCCTTGGTGGAAATGATTTGCACGATTTGCATTTGCTTTTCCACCCACAGCACATGTTAACGGAAATGTTTGTAATGTGTTTATATGGTTGCGAATCCACTCATGACTGAATTATCATCTGCTAATTATCATTTGCTTACAAAAAAAGTCTTAAATAAAAAGTACACAATTAAAGCCCTTTCACACAGAAGCTCCCTTGGATAATGCACCTCATCCCCAGCCCCTTTTAGCAGGGCCATTTGTCCAAAAAAAAAAAAGATGGAATGAGTTTTATCCATTTCCTTTTTGTTGTACCTTTTTTCTCTGACTCCTTCAACATGTCATATGCTGAACTCCCATGAATGTAACATGGCTTCTAAAAGTGTCTTAATTATCGCTTTAAAGGCCAAATCAAGATAAAAAAGTCTTCAGCCGTATGAAGTTGACGGGGTAAAAAAAAAAGAACCAAAGAGATGCCTTCCTTGAAATTACTTTTACTGTCATATTAAAAAGAGAAACCTTTTTCGGGGGGGAATCAAGGAAGTGAGTAGAGCTTTGAACTGCGGCTTGTGTGTGTGTGTGTGTGTGTGTGTGTGTGTGTGTGTGTGCGTGTGTGTGTGTGTGTGTGTGTGTGCGTGCGCAGTGTTTTTAACTCGAAAGCTTCATCCTCAACACATCTCGCCTCTCTGCTTTTCTTCCAGATCCACATCATTGACTTTGATGATGAGAATAACATCATTAATAAGAATGTCCTTCTGCACCAAGCTGGGGAGATATGGCACATTGGCGCCAGTCCTGCAGACAAGGCTGTGCTCACCACCTGCTATAACAAAAGTGAGTCCCACTGTTCACTGCCTCTTTATGCAGCAAAGTCTCTCTTTTTGTCTTTTTTCTTTTTGCATCTACTTTATCTTCCGTTTCTTTCCGTTTGTTTCCTCCATCTAGTGACCTCATGCAGCCTAGCCGAGAACCGTAACACGTAATTGGTCTTTAACAGGTGATCGATAACAGTCTGTCTTCACAGGTCCGACGGCAGCAAGTGTGTTACAAGTCATGTTCAGACTCGGATCGAATCAATACTAATGTGTGGACATGATGACCCACATGAGGGATAAGAGCAGCGGCTGCAAAGTCACAGTCGGGCAGAAGAAAATCTTTGAAGGTGACTTGTACGTCATTTATATAAGGTTTTCTACTCCTTTTATAACTTCACAAAGGTTGTCTGCGCTACACTTAACACAGAATCGTAAGTAGAGAAAAAAGGTGCAACAGCACAGAAGAGGGCGGTTTGTAAATTCCAAGTAAATTTGTACACAAGTACTTTTACTTGAGTACAGTATTCTAGTACTCTTTCCACCTCTGATAACTAGATAAGCAATACCAAAGTTGCGTTTAAAATGGAGTTTCAATACTCGCTAATCAGCTTAATCGTGACTGTGTGACGGTGACCTGGCAACATACGCATAAAACCCCAAAGTGGTCATCAGATTCAAACTTTGCTAAATACAGATTGGTGCAGAGCATAGACCGTAAAAGAAATGGACAATGTGACTCCGTACATTTCCTCGGAAAAGATGACGTGGATATGACGTGAGCAACCTGTCTGAAAGTGTGAAGTCTTCTGGTAGCTGTGCCAAGAGAAATCTCAATCATTCCCAATCATTCCCAATCATTCCCAAGACGGAGAGCGTAGGTATGTGTAAGGAGATAACATGGGCACAGGCTAATTATTGCTAACTAAAATGCTAGTTAACATTAGTAATTCAACTTAAACAGCTAATGTCGAAAACTGGCTGCGAGCTTCTCCTTTCTCTCGCAAAATGACTTATACCTGATTGTCCCTCTTCTGTGCTGTTGCACCTTTTTTCTCTACTTACGATTCTGTGTTAAGTGTAGCGCAGACAACCTTTGTGAAGTTATAAAATGAGTAGAAAACCTTACATAGATGACGTACAAGTCACCTTCAAAGATTTTCTTCTGCCCGACTGTGACTTTGCAGCCGCTGCTCTTATCCCTCATGTGGGTCATCATGTCCACACATTAGTATTGATTCGATCAGATTCTGAACATGGCTGTCGGACCTGTGAACACAGACTGGCTGTTATTGATCATCTGTTAAAGACCAATTACCAATTATGATTCTCAGCTAGACTGCATGAGGTCACTAGATGGAGGAAAAACAACCTTCGCAGGTACAATTAATGATTACTTTCATTGCATTTTGGGTGTTTTATTCAATTTTCTAGCATTTGAAAAAAAAATTTAAATGGTCAAGACTAATATTTGACATTCTAACAGTCTGTTATTACAGTAAAGTAATGTCATTTTCTGAACTTACCAGACTGTTGTAACTGTTCTATTATTTGCCTTTACCCACTTAGTCATTATATCCACATTACTGATGATTATTTATCACAAATCTCATTGTGTAAATATTTTGTGAAAGCACCAATAGTCAACACTACAATATCGTTGCGGTATCGATATCGAGGTATCTGGTAAAAATATTGTGATATTTGATTTTCTCCATATCGCTCAGCCCTAGTGTGAAGTGTCAAAAACATTGGGAAAAGTGTCCAAAAAAGTTCATTCTCAATTTAGACCCGGAAGGACAACACCTTCATGGTGGACGGGAAGACAGCATGAGGGTTAAAGGCTAATTTCTAGTAGTACGTAGGGTCTACGCAGAGCCTACGTAAGTGGCCTATGCCGCTGTGAGGATGTGTACCTGTGCGCTGGTGTGTCTGCGTCGTTCTAGTGTATCTCTTTAAGAGAAAAGCAGAGAATGCGTGGGGAGTTGGTGGTAGAGCAAGTGAGAGAGTGACGGGGGCTAGCTTCTAGGGGTGTGACGAGACGCTTACTCCACGAGATGAGACACATCACGAGATTGGGTTCACGAGAACGAGACGATAACTATAAGGGTGTGACGAGATCTCGTTTTACGAGATCTCGCGAGATTACGCGAGATTACGAACGGCTGGTGTTCGTCTTGTCTGTCACTCTTTCGCCGTTTATTATTTCCGCAGGAAAACCAAAATGTTGCCACACAAATGATTTAAAAGTGGCAGGGGGATCTTCAATAGTAATTTCACGCTCCATCACGCTGACATCACATCGCCTCACGAGACAAATTTTCACCTCGACGAGAAATCTCGTCACATTTTAATCTCGCACCCTTACTAGCTTTGGAACGAGTAGGGGCGACGGACGCGGAGAAACAAAGTGTCTCCCCCTGTGCTTTCTGTCCACGGTCGGAAAGGTGTAGCAGAAAAAGTGAACCCTCTCCCTGATTTCAAGTTGTTCACAGAGACGAGATCCCAGAAAAGAGTCCGGGGAAATGCGGACCAATCACAGTCTTTGCGGTCTTATATTTTTGGGGAGGTGCACGTAAAGCTACAAAGTACAGTACGGTGCAGGGTCCGTACCTCTGTATGTACCTACGCCGCAGAACCATACATCAAGCTTTAGGGTTAAAAACTTCTGGTACAGGATGTAGTCACTATCTCTGTGCCCCCCCTCCCCTTCCACCACCATCCTTCCTTGCTCCCGCTCTTTTTTCCCCCCCTCTGACTCTCGCTCTCTGTCAGCTGAGTTCTACATGCTTGAGTTCACAGGATGACAGCCACTCTGGACCGGGCTGAAGCTCAGACGGCCCACTACGCACTGCTGCGCCCACCACACGCACAATATATATATATACACGTATAAACACACATACACGCGTGCATTCATATAGCGCTTCCATACCACCTCCCTTGGGCGCTCTAATATGTGAGCAAGAGAAGGCTTTTGTTCAAGATGATTGCTTGCCCACTTACTCCAAGCGCAAGGTTGTCTAAAACCACTCAAGAGCCTGTGGAGTCGCACCACGTTGCTTTTTAATTTGACAAATGGGCCTAACGCCAGTGTTTTGTAGCCCAACGCCTGCCCACACACTGTCAATATCTACACCAAAAAGAAATTGGGCTCTTTCTGTTTTCACTCTCTCTCTCTCTCTCTCTCTCTCTCTCTCTCTCTCTCTCTCTCTCTCTCTCTCTCTCTCTCTCTCTCTCTTTCTCTCTCTCTCCCCATGATCGGTTATGGCCTCCTGCCTCAAACTTTTAGTCCAATTACTGTATCAAATCTACATTTACTCCACTAGTTCTAATTAGCAGCTCTGGCTCTGGTGTGGATGTGCCAAAATAACTCATTTGTGATGTGGACTTGTGGGAAAGTGTATCCATGTCACCGAATTAGCACCTACAACACACACACACACACACACACACACACACACACACACACAGTACAATCTGTGAATGACTGTGTCTGTGTGCGTTTTATACCCCTCCAGCCAGTGACAGCAGGGTGGTGTCCTGCGCGGCAGTGTGGCGGATGCCCTCTGATTGGGAAACAGGAAGCCATGAGTCACCTGACGACTCCGCCCA